>NC_090653.1:293644600-293647100 GCF_040937935.1 Hyperolius riggenbachi
CACTACAATGCCTCTTTACTGCATCCTGCTATATGTCACTACAGGGCCTCTTTACTGCATCCTGCTATATGTCACTACAGGGCCTCCTTACTGCATTCTGCTATATGTCACTACAGGACCTCTTTACTGCATTCTGCTATATGTCACTACAGGGCCTCTTTACTGCATACTGCTATATGTCACTACAGGGCCTCTTTACTGCATTCTGCTATATGTCACTACAGGGCCTCTTTACTGCATTCTGCTATATGTCACTTCAGGGCCTCTTTACTGCATTCTGCTATATGTCACTACAATGCCTCTTTACTGCATCCTGCTATATGTCACTACAGGGCCTCTTTACTGCATCCTGCTATATGTCACTACAGGGCCTCCTTACTGCATTCTGCTATATGTCACTACAGGGCCTCTTTACTGCATTCTGCTATATGTCACTACAGGGCCTCTTTACTGCATACTGCTATATGTCACTACAGGGCCTCTTTACTGCATTCTGCTATATGTCACTACAGGGCCTCTTTACTGCATTCTGCTATATGTCACTTCAGGGCCTCTTTACTGCATTTTGCTATATGTCACTACAATGCCTCTTTACTGCATCCTGCTATATGTCACTACAGGGCCTCTTTACTGCATCCTGCTATATGTCACTACAGGGCCTCTTTACTGCATTCTGCTATATGTCACTACAGGACCTCATTACTGCATTCTGCTATATGTCACTACTGGGCCTCTTTTCTGCATCCTGCTATATTTCACTACAGGGCCTCTTTGCTGCATTCTGCTATATGTCACTACAGGGCCTCTTTACTGCATTCTGCTATATGTCACTACAGGACCTCTTTACTGCATTCTGCTATAGGTCACTATTGGGCCTCTTCACTGCATTATGCTATGTGTCACTACAGGACCTCTTTACTGCATTCTGCTATATGTCACTACAGGACCTCTTTACTGCATTCTGCTATAGGTCACTATTGGGCCTCTCAGGGGCGTCTCACCCACCAGGCAAGTATAGGCGGTTGCCTGGGGCGCCATGAGGTGGTGAGGCGCATTCCCCCGCCTCTGCTACCGTGACCATGTTTTTTTTTTTATATTATATTACCTCCCGACTCAGTCCCCGGTGCTCGGCCCGCTACCATGTGCTCAGCAGTACCTCCACCTCCACTTCTCCCCAGCCAATAGAGCAATCAATACTGCTCTTCTCTGCCAGGCTCCTTCTTTAAAGCCGTGCCCCTTCTTCTCAGTAGCCACACAGGTAAAAGGTTTATCCCGTGTGGCCCAGCCTTTAACTCCGCCCCACGCCAGTCAAACCAGGAGCCAGCAGCCAGCCAGCTTATGCCCCCGACAGTCTGACCCCCCACCTGTGTCACTGGCTGCACACAGACACTGGAGCGAGACAGCCAGGGGACAGATGCAGTCACAGAGAGAAGAATGTGATGTGTCCGTGTTGGAGCCCCGCCCCCGCACAAGACAGCAACACAGCCCGGGAGAAGGGAAGTTTCTGCTCCAGAGTAGTGATGGGAATTCCGGCTCTTTTCAGAGAATCTGCTCTTCTGAATCGGCTCCCATTAAAGAGCCGGCTCTTACGGCTCTGAATCGGCTCTTCATTAAATATCACTAAACACCACTCAGAATCGGAGTAAAAACCCGCCCCCGTCTCCATGACAATTCCAGACTGCTTCTCTGACTGGGGCAATCCCTCCTTCTACTGCTCTGCTCCGCGGCTCCGCCCCATACACTCCTACAAGCTGCAAGAGGAGGACTACATCTCCCAACATGCCTCAGTGCCCTTTATTGCAAAGCAGAGCTCTGTGGGGCGGCTGAGGCATCGGCTCTTTCAAAACTGAGAACCGGCTCTTGTCGTTCGCAGCAAAGAGCCGGCTCTTGGAGCCGGCTCGTTCGCGAACGACCCATCACTACTCCAGAGATGATAAGCTGCATGAACAGGCAGAAGAGAAGGTATGCAGGCAGGCTGCTAAGAACACTTCCTGTCCTGTGTGCAGACTCCCAGTACTGTTATAACTGCTAGAATGTGCCCTGCTCTTTTGATACTAGAGTTTTCTTTGAAAGCTGGTTAGGCTGTAGGCTGGTAAAGCTGTAAACCTGTGCTTTAGTGCTGTGCTGTCTCTCCCTCTCCCCTCTCTGTTCCTCTGCCCCCTCTTTCATCTTATGCTGTCTCTACCCCTCTCTGTTCCTCTGCACTCTCTTCCATCTTATGCTGTCTCTCCCTCTCCCCTCTGTTTCTCTGCACCCTCTTCCATCTATTATGCTGTCTATCCCTCCCCCTCTCTGTTCCTCTACCCCCCTCTTACAACTTATGCTGCCTCTCCCTCTCTACTCTTTCCCTCTGCTCGGTTTACGTGTATTTTCTGGTGAAACGCTTCCGCATTACGATTATATTCTGACAACGCTGCCCCATTACGATTATTTTCTGGTGAAACGCTGCTGCCCTATGATTAATTTCTGGTGAAATGCTGCTGCAATAAGTGTATTTTCT